>NC_057796.1:114176235-114206414 GCF_018294505.1 Triticum aestivum
CGAGGCGACGGCTTGGGCATGGGGCCGGGGGAGGAGGAGTCCTCCCCGGACTCGGCGACGGCGTCGTGCGCCGGCCGGACTCCGGCCGGAGTCGGTCGGGGCGAGGGACGGGCTGGCGCGGCTGGCCAACTAGGCCTCGGCCCAGTTCGGCCCGGCGGAAAAACTTAAAAACAAATTCCCACGCAGAAAAACACCGAAAATAAATACTAAACGGACGCCAAAAATCCGTAAATAAATTTTCCCCGTCCTCTAAAAATCTACCGGACAAGGTGAACATTTATTTGGGCCTAAAATGCAATTTTGAAGAACGCGAATTTTTCCTATGCAAATAAAATAGCAATAAAATCCCAAATACAATATTTATTTGTTTTTAATATTTTTCCTCCAATATTTCATTGTTTTTGGGGAAGTCATATTATCCCCTCTCATATTTTTTTATATGAAATATTTTCGGAGAGAAAAATAATAAAACAAATTGATCCTCGTTTGGATATTTGATAAAATTCAAATATGAAAACAGTGAAATCCCCAACTCTCTCCGAGGGTCCTTGAGTTGCTTAGAATTTCGAGGATCACGAAACGAATATGCAATAAAATATGATATGCATTAATGATCTATGTATAACATTCCAAATTGAAAATTTGGGATGTTACAGGTTGGGTTTTACCTTAATGAACGTTAGTAGTTGCGGATGCTTGCTAATAGTTCCAATCATAAGTGCATAGAATTCTAAGTCAGGGATGACATGCTAGCAGTGGCCTCTCCCACATAAAACTTGCTATCGGTCTAGTAAAGTAGTCAATTGCTTAGGGACAATTTCGCAACTCCTACCACCACTTTTCCACACTCGCTATATTTACTTTATTGTGTCTTTATCTAAACAGCCCCTAGTTTTTATTTACGTGCTCTTTATATTCCTGCAAACCTATCAAAAACACCTACAAAGTACTTCTAGTTTCATACTTGTTCTAGGTAAAGCGAACGTTAAGCGTGCGTAGAGTTGTATCGGTGGTCGATAGAACTTGAGAGAATATTTGTTCTACCTTTAGCTCCTCGTTGGGTTCGACACTCTTACTTATCGAAAGAGGCTACAATGATCCCCTATACTTGTGGGTTATCATTGTCCTCGCCCGCGAATGTTTCGGCAACCGTCAACGTGTGGACATCCTGCAGAGTATTGTCGTCATCCATCTTGGTAAACGCTAGATCACCCATGTTGCGAGCGCACGGTGGCCATTGTCCTTGTTGTCAAGCGGTGCTCGACCATGTCGCTGAGAGCCAGTTGATCGTCCTTCCCCATGAATGCTTTCAAAATGATTGAGCGTGATTAACTGCTCATTTAATTAATTAATTACACAAATAATTAATGGACTACCTAATTCTCTACATGCCTAATTAACTGCTAACCAAATTAATTAGTTATCTGCCTAATTAGAAGAAAATCCCTACTTCTAATTATCTGTAGGAATAATTAACTCTCTACCTAATTACTTCCTTTGTTCCTTTATATAAGGTGTATTTATTTTTTAATAAAATTCCACAGTGTAAGGTGCATTCTTCTAATTCGATTTTTAGCCCTCCAGAAAAAAGGAAAGTATCTTTCTCCTGATTGCCTCTA
This sequence comes from Triticum aestivum, assembly GCF_018294505.1. NCBI lineage: Eukaryota > Viridiplantae > Streptophyta > Magnoliopsida > Poales > Poaceae > Triticum > Triticum aestivum. The sequence goes on from NC_057796.1 coordinate 114,177,855, forward strand.
TCTCTTCTTGTAGCAAAAGAAGGAAAGTATCTCTCTCGATTGCATGTATCTCTTGCTTCCTACACTCACTGATTCACTTGCCACTGACTAACAAATTTGCCAAGGGTAATTTTGTACTAACAACTCTATAATTATGCACCTTGGTCAGCGTGCCAAAAATAATACACCTTATATAAATGAACGGAGAGAGTAATTAATTACTGACTCAGATTCCAAATTGATTTGGTGCAAAACAAATCCTATTTAAATGGCCTAATCAATTGCATACGTAATTAACTATCTAGCTAATTAATTTCATTGATGGTTTGATTTGTGAATTGATTAAATGCTCGATTTCCATAAGGCTGGTCATAGTGGGGAGTAACTTAGACTAGTGTCATGCATACGATACTAGTCTAAGTTACTACGTTCATAATGCAAATTAACATAATAGTAGTATCATAGATGGCTTTATTTATTAGCTCGTAGACTCATCTTGTCTTGAAAAGTGCTATGTTACAGTAACATATTATGTTACCACCTTTCATTAATTGTTTGCCACATAAGCAGAATTTTCTTGAAGTGCGCTATGTTACTAGCTAAGTTACTCCCACTATGACTAGCCTAATATTTTCGCATGAATGGCTGCTACGAACGACGATTACGACTACCGAGTATTGTAGGACAGATTTCCTTAATAGATTTTTTGTCATTTGAATGGACATAGTAGATTTGAGAATCTAGCCTGTTTGGCTCTTCGTATGACTGACAAGAAATATAATATGACCACATACACGAATGCGTTCATGTGGCGGTCCGATGACCCGTCTTCCGCCATGGCCGTCCTCGACACCGTGATCCACGCCTTGGCATTGTCGAGCATCGCGCCGGCGTCAGGCCCGGCCACGACGTCCTCCATGCTGTTGCGCACGGCGTCCCTCCGCAAGGGCGCACGGATGCGTACGCTCATAACATAAAAGATATGTCATTTTTGTATATTAAAAAACTTGTGATTGTCAATTAATAGTAGAGATAACGATAATAATAAATTGCATATTGCGCGACATTAGCGATTTGTTATTGAGAAATATCTGATTTTGTTTTGGAAAGTTATCTCAAATATATGATGTGATTTTTGAATTCTTAATTACTTATTATTTATATGATTTAATTAAAGAAACACCTGCCAAACCAAGTACGAAACAAGATCTACCCCTTTAATGGGATTTGGTTTTTGATGGGAGGGAGAAAATCCAGTGGGAAGGGGTGGTGGGAGGTGAGATGAAAAATAGATAGACGAAAATAAACCGGGGAGGGCAGGCTACCAACTCCCCTTTTAAGAGTAGTGATAATTCCTGACTCGGTTTCCAAATTGGTTAAAGAAATCCTATGTAAATGGCATAATCAGCTAATTGATTCCATTGATGGTTTGGTTTTCGAATTGATTCAATGCTTGATTTCCAAAATATTTTCGTAGACTTGGCTGTTACGAACTACGATGACGACTACCGAGTATTCTAGGACATATTTTCTTAACGGGGTTTTTGACATTTGAATGGACACACTTGATTTGAGAATATAGCATATTTGGCTATTTGTATGACCGACAAAAAAAAATATATGACCGCATCCACGAATGCATGTATGTGGCGGTCCGACGATCCACCTCCCACCACGGGCCGTCCTCGACGCCTTGATCCATGCCCTAGCATTGTCGAGCATCACGCCGGTGTTAGGCCCGGCCACAACATCCTCCATGATGTTGCGCACGGCATCCCTCCGCAGAGGCGCACGGATGCGTACGCTCATAACAAAAAAGATATTTTTTTTTGTATTAGAATACTTACAATTGTCAATTAATAGTAGAGATAATGAAAATAATAAAGGACATAGTGCGCGGGATTAGCGATTTGTTATTAAGACATATCTGATTTTGTTTTGGAAAGTTATCGACAAAAAGCTTATGTCTGTCTTTTAGAAGGTGATCTCGAATATATATGATGTGATTTTTGAATTCTTAATTACCTATTATTTATGTGACTGAATTAAAAACAACATCTGCCAAATCAAGCATGAAACAAGATCTCCCCCTTTAATGGGATTTGGTTTTTAATGGGAGGGAGGAAATCCAGTGAAAAGGGATGGTGGGAGGTGACACGAAAAAAACCAAATGAAAAATAAACCATGATGGGGAGGCTACCAACTTCCCTTTTAGGAGTAGAGATATATGTCACACAAGAATCATTATTAAGAATCTTTTTGTTACTGCTGCAGTGGTAGTATCTCCTTGTCTAATTAATCTCCAATCTTTGTGTAGGAATTTCTTGGAGACTTAAATAGGGAGATGATTTACTTACCATCCATGTAGAGGAAGAACCCCCAATTCGATTTATTTCAAACTGTTGGACTGTGGGTGCTCTTCTCAGGTCTCACTACTAGCACTGCAATTGCCACACTTTAGAATCCAAAATTACACCAAGGTCCTTAACCACAAACTGTTTAATAGTAACCAATCCAAGTTACAGGCTGTGAAGTGCTTGTTATTCAATATTATCGTCCTTGAGAGTTGAGACACACCCTTTCCATGATGAAGCTGCCCACCCAGATGCCCTCTTTTCTTTCTCCTGGCTGCTAGCAAAGCTGTTACCGCCGTTAAAATAAAATAGTTCACCAGTTGGGCATTGCAAAGCAATTAGACGTTGGTGATCTGATGCCTGCAGTAACAAATTTAAATATGCTCAACCACCAATGGGTCCTCACAATGGTGACTGACTGTGAACAAATATTTTTTGAAGGCGGTGATAATTCAGTGGTAGAGGCCAGAGGAGAGTACATCTGAACAATTTCCTAGGAGAGACAGGGTGTGGTAGTGTGCACTGTTGCCTCGGATCCAGAGATTCTGCAGGTACAAAGGTGGCCTTCCTCCATTGCTTCATCATCTCATCAACCTCAAATACTCTCTCTTTAACCTCCTCCTCCCCTCTCTCTCACTCTCTCTCTACTTATGCTAAACCTCTTCGCCACTCCATTAATTAGTTACTGCTACTAGGCTTGCAACATAAGCAAGACCAAGATTTGGCTCCAATTAACACCTCTAGACCACCCAATTCTGTAGAGTTAGCTGCTGCTGCTACCTTGTACTCATGTTCTTGCATATTCTTGTACTTCGGTAGTTGCATGGTACGAAGCTAGCGTTGCTGTCATGGGTAGGCGGAGCAAATGGTGGGCGGCGGCGCTCGTCAGGTGCTGCGCGCTTGTCATGCTGTGCGTGGGCAGCGCCGTCGTCGCCGCCGTGGACGAGCAGGGTGCGGCCCTGCTCGCGTGGAAGGCGACGCTGCGTAACGGGGTTGGCGCGCTGGCGGACTGGAAGGCCGCGGACGCGTCGCCCTGCCGGTGGACCGGCGTGGCGTGCAATGCCGACGGCGGCGTCACCGAGCTGCGCCTGGAGTTTGTCGACCTCCTCGGCGGCGTCCCGGCCAACCTGGCCGCCGCCGTCGGAGGCACGCTGACCCGGCTCGTCCTCACCGGCACGAACCTAACGGGCCCGATCCCGCCGGAGCTCGGCGCGCTGCCCGCGCTGGCGCACCTCGACCTCAGCAACAATGCGCTCACGGGGTCCATACCGGCCGGGCTTTGCCGGACGGGGAGCAAGCTCGAGACGCTCTACCTCAACTCCAACCGGCTGGAGGGCGCCATCCCGGACGCCATCGGCAACCTCACGTCGCTCCGGGAGCTCATCATCTACGACAACCAGCTAGGCGGCAGGATTCCGGCGGCCATCGGCCGCATGGCCAGCCTCGAGGTGCTCCGCGGCGGCGGCAACAAGAACCTCCACGGCGCGCTCCCCACGGAGATCGGCAGCTGCTCGAGGCTCACCATGGTCGGCCTCGCCGAGACCAGCATCACCGGCCCGCTCCCTGCGAGCCTCGGCCGCCTCAAGAACCTCACCACGCTGGCCATCTACACGGCGCTGCTCTCTGGCCCGATACCCAAAGAGCTCGGCCGGTGCAGCAGCCTGGAGAACATCTACCTCTACGAGAACGCGCTATCCGGGTCCATCCCGGCGGAGCTCGGCGCGCTCAAGAAGCTCAAGAACCTGCTGCTGTGGCAGAACCAGCTCGTCGGCATCATCCCGCCGGAGCTCGGCTCGTGCAGCGAGCTCGCGGTGATCGACCTGTCGATCAACGGGCTCACCGGCCACATCCCGGCGTCGCTCGGGAAACTCTTGTCGCTGCAGGAGCTGCAGCTCAGCGGGAACAAGATCTCTGGCACTGTGCCGCCGGAGCTCGCCCGGTGCAGCAACCTCACCGACCTCGAGCTCGACAACAACCAGATCACGGGCGCCATCCCTGCCGAGCTTGGCGGCCTCCCGGCGTTGCGCATGCTTTACCTGTGGGCCAACCAGCTGACCGGAAACATCCCGCCGGAGCTCGGCCGGTGCACTAGCCTCGAGGCGCTGGACCTGTCGACCAATGCTCTGTCCGGGCCGATCCCACCGTCGCTCTTCCAGCTTCCACGGCTGTCCAAGCTGCTCCTCATCAACAACGAACTCTCCGGCCAGTTGCCAGCGGAGATTGGCAATTGCACGTCCCTCGACCGCTTCCGGGCAAGCGGCAACCACATCGCCGGCGCGATACCACCGGAAATCGGCATGCTTGGGAACCTCAGCTTCCTGGACCTGGGCTCCAACCGGCTGTCCGGTGCCCTCCCCACGGAGTTGTCCGGATGCCGGAACCTCACGTTCGTCGACCTCCACGACAATGCCATCTCCGGCGTGCTGCCGGCAGGGCTCTTCAAGGAATTGCTCTCGCTCCAGTACCTAGACCTCTCCTACAATGCCATCTCCGGCGCGCTCCCGTCCGACATCGGCCTGCTCAATTCGTTGACAAAGCTCATTCTCAGCGGCAACCGGCTGTCCGGAGCGATGCCACCAGAGATCGGCTCGTGCTCCCGTCTCCAGCTCCTCGACGTCGGCGGCAACTCGCTGTCCGGTCACATTCCGGGGAGCATCGGCAAGATTCCGGGACTGGAGATCGCCCTTAATCTCAGCTGCAACCGCTTCTCCGGCTCGATGCCATCGGAGTTCGCAGGGCTCGTGAGGCTTGGGGTGCTCGACGTGTCACACAACCAGCTCTCCGGCGATCTCCAGGCGCTGTCCGCGCTCCAGAACCTCGTGGCGCTCAACGTCTCCTTCAACGGCTTCTCCGGCCGGCTTCCAGAGACGGCGTTCTTCGCGAAGCTCCCAACCAGCGACGTCGAGGGCAACCAGGCACTGTGCCTCTCGCGGTGCTCTGGCGACGCAGGCGACCGTGAGCTCGAGGCACGCCGCGCCGCTCGTGTCGCGATGGCCGTCCTGCTCACCGCCCTCGTCGTCCTCCTGGTGGCAGCGGTGCTCGTCCTGTTCGGTTGGCGCCGGCGCGGCGAGCGTGCCAGCGAGGACAAGGGCGCCGAGATGTCGCCGCCGTGGGACGTCACGCTGTACCAGAAGCTGGACATCGGCGTCGCCGACGTGGCCCGCAGCCTCACTCCGGCGAACGTGATCGGCCACGGGTGGTCGGGCGCGGTGTACCGTGCCAACATCCCGTCGTCCGGCGTCACGGTCGCCGTGAAGAAATTCCAGTCATGCGACGAGGCGTCCGTGGAGGCGTTCGCGTGCGAGATCAGCGTGCTGCCCCGGGTGCGCCACCGCAACATCGTCCGTCTGCTTGGATGGGCGTCCAACCGCCGGACGCGCCTCCTCTTCTACGACTACCTCCCGAACGGCACTCTAGGAGGTCTGCTCCACGGCGGCGCGACCGGTGCGGCCGTCGTGGAGTGGGAAGTGCGGCTCGCGATCGCCGTGGGCGTGGCCGAGGGCCTCGCTTACCTCCACCACGACTGCGTGCCGGGGATCATCCACCGTGACGTCAAGGCCGACAACATCCTCCTCGGCGACCGCTACGAGGCTTGCCTCGCCGACTTCGGCCTGGCACGAGTCGCCGATGACGGCGCCAACTCGTCGCCTCCGCCGTTCGCCGGATCCTACGGCTACATCGCTCCCGGTAAGCATTCCGCCCCTTCAAAAAATCACTGCAGTTCCAACTCTGCTACTCAGTTAAAATTCAATCTCCATGTAAAAGATGAACTACCGGATTAACATTTGTCGTCATGGTTGATGCAGAGTACGGTTGCATGACCAAGATCACAACCAAGAGCGACGTGTACAGCTTTGGTGTGGTGCTGCTGGAGATGATCACGGGGCGGCGCACGCTGGACCCGGCGTTCGGCGAGGGGCAGAGCGTGGTGCAGTGGGTGCGCGACCACCTGTGCCGGAAGCGCGACCCGGCGGAGATCGTGGACGCGAGGCTGCAAGGCCGGCCGGACACGCAGGTCCAGGAAATGCTGCAAGCCCTCGGCATCGCGCTGCTGTGCGCCAGCCCGCGCCCGGAGGACCGGCCGACCATCAAGGACGTGGCGGCGCTGCTACGCGGCATCCGGCACGACGACGGCCCCGACGCGCGGAAGGCCGGGAACGCAGAGCGGGCCGATGCGAAGCCCATCTCACCCACCAAACTTATGGCTCTCACCAGACCGGTCCAAACGCAGGCCCAGGTCCAGGCCCGAGCGAGTTCAGGTTCCCTGGGCCTACTCAACAACCGGGACGGATAGTTTAGCCTCAGGTGACTTGGCGGGCCCACTAGCAGTGCGATGTTGACAATGGAACCTTGTGTACTTTATTATTAGGGGACCCGTAGAAATTATGTATGTGTCCTTATTCACTTTTGAGGTGAGTGCAAGGGGGTGTGTCGTTTTGCTAGGTGCACGCTCTCTGGGTACAAATGTTGTTTCCTTCTGCAGGGATTTAGTGATCATAGGATACCATGTCTAGATGGTCCAGCAGGGTCATGACAGGTCAATAATTTTGTGTACCATAAAATGGGGTATAATGCAATGGAAGTTTGTGTATATTATCCAATTCATAATAATTGGCTATGAGACCAATGGAGATGTTTGTCAAAGGGAGCACATGCCACCTAATGGTCCAACACTGGTTTGTTCTGCATTACATCAGCCAGATGGACGAGGATCCCCTGCTGTGCCCCAGCCTACCTTTGAGTCACTGACACATGGGTCCCACAGAGCATGGGGCCCACCTGTCAGTGGCTCAAAGGCAGGGTATAGCAGGGATTGCGAAGTCAGAGGATCCATGTCCTAGCCAGATGCGTTTTTAGAAGTTGTGTATCAGTTTGTACAAATGGGATCTGCATTTTTGGATTGAACTGTCTAATTAATCAAGCCCTTATAGGCTAGCAATATGGGATAAAAGATGATACCCCGTGCATTGTTGCGGTAATCCTGTTAAAAGAAATGCGCAATTAGGTGCTACATAAATACCTAACACAAATAAAACTGAAACATGAGAGTATTCTCAGTCGGATTTGCTAATTATCATCTGGATAAGGATTAACAAAGTCTCATCTAACTCCTACACCAATTGATTAATAGAACAAAAATTGAAGCTGAAAAAATCCACATGAATCACCGCGTAAAATCAAATGGTATAGGTGTTAGATTAGACTTAGTTAATTCTCATCTAAATGAGAGCTAGCCACACTCATTCTATACTTACACTTTAAAACATAAAAAATGGAGCGTATAACAAAATATGTTTTTTTATATAAAAGGAGGATGTACCTCCGGCCTAACAAAATATACATGCATAAATTTTATTAATTAGTCACAAAGCCATTACAAGGTAATACATCAGTAAGCCTGAAGACATCATCTTGACAACACTTGTTGCTACTCCTATCCCCGTGATGAAGGGGTGCCGAATGTTTGAGCCTAATACCAAACAGACATCGCACCAACACCTAACATCTAATGCCGGTTGCCAGCCACAATACTTGGACTGGGTTACACACCCGTCCGGCGCACTATCACTAGGCACCACATGCGCACACTGCAAGGGCCGTCACCTCCTTCATCCATCGATCCATCCTCAGATCAGATACTGACACATCGACCTTGCTAGGCCTCCCTGTCATCGACGCCATCACGACGCCAGGCAGCTTCGTCCTCCTGTGCGAGTCCATCGCCACCCATCGAACGCCGAGTCTCCACTGCGCCATGCCGCCGAGATCCGTCACCATCGATGTGTAGGATGAAGCACCGCTCCACCACCTACCGACGCCCAACCACCAAGCCGTCCACGTGTCCGTCCAGCCGATGAATGTCTCAATATGTATAAAAAAGAAAAGAAAAAGATTCGGTTAAAAGAGTGTCATTTCTAAAGAAAAGTGAAGCATTAACTATGTAGGTATGTTCCAGGCACCCAATATACTCCCCCCGTCCAAAAATTCTTGTCTTAGATTACTCTAGATACAGATGTATCTAATACTAAAACGTGACTCGATACGTTCGTATTTAGACAAATCTAAGACAAGAATTTTGGGTCGGAGGGAGTATATACCATGGCCACGAGAGTACAAATCTTAGTGCAAAAATTAAATGATGACTTACATGCATGAACTGATGAGGTAGCATGGAAGCATTGCATGGATATACTAATACAAAACTGTGTTGCCTGAGGATGGGGCTCCTAATAGCAGCATCACTACAACTGTTTCTCTGTCTGATGGGCTTTTCTCCATTACACACTCTGCTAGTGAAGAAGTTAATCAAGGGGTTCAACTAATGGGCATGGGCCTTCTCAATATTGCTTTGGCCTATAATGCTGATGAGGAGGAAGAAGATTTGCAAGTGGCTGGCAACAATGCTGAGAATGACCAACTTCCAATTGTGGCAGAGCAGGTTAATAATGCAACCGAAGCTATTCCAGAGAACAATAGCAACCCAACTAGTGCAGACCCGGCAGTTGCTCCCAAGGAGGGGGGCCATACATCTGCTGACAATCATGGTTTCCAGATGATTGTTTCTACCAACAATGAAGACACTGAAAATAAGGCTGTAAGGACTACTTCTGAGGGAGCATATGTTGCACAAAACACAGCTGTAGCCTCAATTGACAAAGGAAAAGAAGATGTCCGAATTCCTCAAGTGGGAACATCCTCAGACAACAACAAGAAAGGTATTTCACATGATTTTAATCACCTGTTTGATCTACAGTCAATTTCTCAAACACATGCTTTGGAAGTTATTGATGGTGCTCACTTAATTTCTGAAGAAGGGCTTGGCCTCTGGATAGAGTATTTTGCACCAGCAACCCAGGGAGATACCAACACTTTCAAAATTGACATTCCTGTAAGTTGGTTTAATTTCATCATACACCCGTTGTTGACTCCTTATAAATTTGGGTGGACAATGCATTTGTTGAAGTCTGAATTGTGGAAATTACTGACTGCAAATTGTGACTCTAAAGATACTATGTTATTCCATATTCCTGAATTGTGTGCTACATCTCAGGCACCCATTTGTAAGGACATTATGCTAGGTGTGGGTAAGGAAAATGAAGGAATTAGCTCAGCTACACATTCCTCAAGTGGAGCTGGCAATCCTTTAAAGCAGGTGCCTCCCAATAAAGTTATGTTGCCGCCAATGGGAGAAGCTATCTCCAGGAAAAGGAGGGAGAAAGAACCCCTGGTTGAAACTGAGGTAAGAAGAAGTGACAGGATTAGGAAAGAAAATAATGGATATAGAAGAAAATCTTGTGATGCTAAATCCCGCTTGCCATGTAATGTTGTACCTCCTGTTCTTCCAAATAAAGTGGTTCAGAACCTAACAAAATCTTTCTGCAAGGTGGCTGAGGATGAACTTCATGAGAAGCTATCTAAGAAGCCCAAAAATAAATGACAGGAAGAGGTGGCCAAGGTGTCCACGGCCACAGGAGAGACTGCACATTCCAAGATAAATTGATGATGATCATGTCTCTCAGTACCTGTCAAAGTGCTAGAATGCTGTTTTTCACTTCTGTATGGGTTGTCTGTTTTATGTTTGCTTTGATGTTGCAAATTAGACAATGTAAGATTTTGGATGTGTGCCTAAAGTGGCCCCTTTTGTTAACTAGTACTTTATCTGCTATGTATGACTTATGGATTGGGTGTCTCATTGAAAGCAATGGTATTGATCAGCTACATTCTGTAAACTGTTCTAGTTATCTTTGGCTGCACTGTGATGCTGATGCTATGGTTTGCACTTGTGCATTCTGGGGGACAGTCAGTTGTTGTCCTAAGCTTGAGCTAGGTTGTTTGCAATTCAAAACTCTCACAACATGTGGTAATTACCAAAGGATGGACTTTGGTACTAGTTCTGGAAAACGATTGTTTTACAATGAATAACAACATATCTTGGAATATATTAAACTGGAATGTTAGAGGGATTAATGCTTCAGATAAGTGGCTAGCAATTAGACAAAAAGTTGAAGAAAGTGTTGCTGGGATTATATGCATCCAAGAAACTAAGAGAGAGACTTTTGACCTGGCTTATATTCAGAACTTCTGTCCTCAGAGATTTAATAAATTTGAATACCTTCCATCCATTGGGGCCTCTGGAGGCATTCTAACTGCTTGGAATGGAGCTCGGTTATCAGGTGAAATGATTTTTCAGAACAAATTCTCCTTGTCCATTCAATTTACTTGCAACTCCTCTTCCAAGAGTTGGATTCTCACAAATATCTATGGGCCTTGCAACCATGAGGATAAGATTGAATTTATTGACTGGTTTGGCAACATTCAAATGACTATTGATGTGGATTGGATTATAATGGGAGACTTCAACTTCATTAGATCACCTAAGCAGAAATAGACCTGGAGGAGATGTCAATGAAATGCTACTGTTTAATGAAGCTATAAGCAGTCTTGGGCTAATTGAACTTCCACTGAAAGGAAGGCAATTTAGTTGGAGCAACATGCAGGACAATCCACTGCTTGAAAAGTTGGACTGGTTTTTTACATCAGCTGCTTGGATGACTAGTTATCCTGATTCTACTGCACTGCCCCTGGCAAAGCCTATATCAGATCATCTGCCATGTATGATTAAAATTGGCACAACTATTCCAAAATCCAAGGTCTTTAGATTTGAGAACTACTGGCTCAAGCACAACTCTTTCAAACAGGTGGTCCAGGCTGCATGGAACATTCCTGTGGGTTTCACAGATCATGCTAAGAAGATCAATGCCAAGTTTAAAAACCTAAGAAGAGCTCTAAAATTGTGGGCTAAAAGCTTGTCTTGCATGAAGAAACAGATTGAAGAATTAAATGAATGTATCTTTCTTTGGGACCTTATTGAGGAATTCAGAGACTTATTTGTCTTTTAAAGCAATTGTAGAACCATTCTTAAGGATACCTTACTAACAGTGCTAAACAATCAAAAAATCTACTGGAAGCAGAGAGGCAAAATCAAAGGAGTTAAATTTGGGGATGAAAACATAAAATTCTTTCATACAAAAGCTACCATCAATCATAGGCATAATAAAATAGCAATGCTGCTCAATGAGGATCAAGTTGAAGTTACTGACCATGAAGGAAAAGCTGCCATTTTATGGGAGGCATTCAAAAAGAGACTGGGTTAATCTACTGGGCATACAATGCATTTTGATCTAAATGACCTTTATGATCACCAAGTAGACCCTCAAGTGTTCTTGGACTTGGAAAACCCTTTTACTCAAGAGGAAATTGATGATGTGGTAAAAAACTTGCCAACTGATAAATCCCCAGGTCCTGATGGTTTTAATAATGAGTTCATCAAAAATTGCTGGGATATTATAAAGGGGGATGTTACTGATCTTATCATGGCCTTCCATGCTGGTAATGTGGATCTGGAAAGCATAAACATTCTTTTATCACACTGCTTCCCAAAAAGGAAGTACCACTGTCCCCAAATGACTTCAGGACAATTTCTTTGCTAAATGGTGTACTTAAAATCATCACAAAACTGTTGGCCAACAGACTGCAGAAAGTTATTCTAAAAATGGTGCACATTAACCAGTATGGTTTCTCAAAGACAGAGTGATTCAAGATTGTCTAGGGTGGGCTTATGAGTATATTCATTAATGCCATAAATCAAAGGAGGAAATGTTAGTTATCAAATTGGATTTTGAAAAAGCCTTTGTCACAATTGAGCATCAAGAAATCATTGACATTTTTAGAGCAAAGGGATTTGGTGAAAAATGGATTTCTTGGATGCAACTATTGTTCTCGTCTGCATCTTCAGCTGTCATGTTAAATGGTGTGCTTGGCAAGAAATTCTATATCAGAAGAGGTGTAAGACAGAGTGATCCATATTGTCCCCTAATTTTTGTGCTGGCTGCTGATCTTTTGCAATCTATACTTAACAAAGCCATGAGATTGAATCTAATCACACCTCCACTTCAAGTCAATTCTTGCCCAGACTTTCCAATAGTTCAATATGCTGATGACACTCTGGTGATTATGCAAGCTGGTGCTAGGTAGCTCATTTTCCTCAAAGCATTACTAAACACTTTTGCTTCATTAACTGGCCTGAAAGTCAATTATGGCAAATCAATCTTGGTGCCTGTAAATATTGCTGAAGAGAGAATAGATCTTTTTACAAACACTCTCCAATGTACTAGAGGGCATTTTCCTTTCACTTACTTGGGTCTGCCATTGGGAATTTACAAACCAACTGTGGAACAATGCTTACCTATGGTCAACAGAAAATCAAAAAGACTGGCTGGAATTTCATCTTTCATGACTCAGGCAGGAAGGCTACTTCTGGTTAAATCAGTGCTTGCATCTCTTTCAGTATTTTTTATGACCTTCTTGGACATTCCAATCACAATTAAGAAGCAGATTATAAAATACTTAAGGCACTGTCTTTGGAGGAGTCCTAATATGGAAGACAGAAGACCTGCAATGGTAGCTTGGCACACTGCCTGTAGGCCCAAAAACCAAGGAGGACTAGGTGTCTTAGACATATACACTCACAACAAAACCCTACTCATGAAAAACCTACACAAGTTCTTCAACAGACATGATACACCTTGGGTTAACCTAATTTGGGAGACTTATTACAATGATGGGAAGCTTCCTGGAGACACAATGATTGGCTCCTTCTGGTGGAAATCAAATCTGGCACTCATTGACCAGTTTAAAGCAATTGCAAGATGTAATGTGGGAGATGGAAAAAGTGCACTATTCTGGGATGATTTATGGCACCATACAGTGCTTAAGAAAAAATTCCATCACTTGCATTCTTTTGTCAAGAACCCTGCAATAACTGTCCATCAAGTGGTTCATACTGAATACCTTCAAGACTTATTCCATTTGCCATTGACAACACAAGCTTATGATGAGTTCTTACAAATGGAGGATATTTCCATATCTTTGAGGCAATCTGAGTTTCTAGATGCATTAGACACTTGGAGTTACATTTGGGGGAATGAATTTTATTCTTCAATCAAAGCATACAATGTTTTGATTGGACATAAGCAAACACCACCTCACTTCAACTAGATTTGGAAGAGCTCATGTCAACCAAAGCATAAAGTTTTTTTCTGGATGTTGTTGCATGACAGAGTCAACACAAGAAACCTGCTCAGGAGAAAGAACTTTGAGCTTGAAGCTTACAATTGTGTAGTAAGGGATTGTCAACAGGAGGAAACATTGCATCGTCTTTTTTGGGGATGTCCGTTTGCGCAGCAATGCTGGGACTTTATTTGTCCCACAAGAACACCAAATCTTTCAATATTAGAAGCATTCCAAGACCTGAAGGATAAGCTCAATTACCCCTTCTTCATGGAGATCATTATACTTGGTTCATGGGCCATTTGGATAACCCGAAACAATAATATATTTGAAAATATTGCTCCCTCATTTCAAGGATGGAAGTTCATCTTCAAGGAGGAACTGAAACTACTCAAGCACATGATGATGCAGAAATTTGACAGGCGGTTCTGTGTCTGGATGGATACTCTGTTGTAATTTTCCTTTTCTTATTAGGTGTTACTTAGTTCTATAGGTTTGTTTCTTAGCTTTTCTTTTCTTTTTCCCTTATTTTTCTTTTTTAATTTCTTTTGTTTTGCTTTCTTTAGTGCGGGCTTAGCTCAAGCCCTTCACAGAACAATTGTTGCTTTTTATTATTAATAAAAGTTGCAGGGGGGTTTTTACCCTACTGTTTATAGTAAAAAAATACAAAACTGTAACTTATAATTTACATGCATGGTTTGCTGATGTGGCATAATTTTATGGCTAGAAAAAATAGGTAGTGGTTTGTAGATAAAAATTGACTCAATCAAAGATCCAACTGATCCCATGCCTACGTTGCAAATACACAGTCACAAATAATCCTGCTAAAGTAATAGGAATTAGGCCTAAGACGATTCCAAATAGGAAAACTTCAATCATTTTGGTTTGTTTGAGGGGATAGAAAATGAGTGCATGTCACAATTAAATACAATGTTATATAAACCCCATCTAGAATGCACTAATGCATCTTGTATGGTATAGGATTCTCCTGCATAGATCAACAGACGCGCGCGCGCACGCACGCGCGTGTGTGTGTGTGTGCACGCGCGCGCGTGTGTGTGTCTTGAAAAACATCAATTAGTTTACTTTCTAACTACTACCTCAGTCTTGGTTCATTGGTCCCCTTAAAATTTTGTGCCAAATTTTGACGACAGATTTAACTAACAGAATATTAATGCATGTCATCAAAAGTTATATCGTTGGATTCGTATTTGAACATAGTTTCTAATAATATTATTTTTCATGACATGCATTAATATTTTGTTAGTTAAATTTGAGATCAAAATTTGGCACAAAATACGAAGGGGGCCAATAAACCAGGACAGAGGTAGTAGTAATTACTGGTAAGATGCTCACGTGCTACGACAAAATACATAGTGGCTTTCAAAGCAAGTGATCCGAATTGACATGCTTATGGGAGTGCAAATTAGTTGGTTCAAAGTAGTATAATTTCATACATAGCATAGTGACCGTGCTTTGGTATGAATAGTAGATTGTGGGAAGATAGACCACATCTCATGTAGTTTGGTTGCACCCCTAAAAAAAGTAGTTTGGTGCCACGTATTTGATGAGAAATTCGATCATGTCACCACATAAAACCAGACTTAGCATGAGTGATCATCCAGCTAAAACAAGGCACTAATTATATGTCGGCGTATGCAAATTAATGTACTCCTTTATAAAGTTTTTTATTAAAGCTGCGGCAATTAATTTGAATCCTAAAGTTGTACTAAAGCTGCGACAATTAATTTGGATCGGAGAGAGTATACAAATTAGGAGCTAGATCATCATATATGATCGAGTAATGACCACAAGTTTTAGCCACATCCACCACAACACTGAAGCATCTTTCATCATGTTCACGTCTGTGACTTGCTCTGTAGGCCCTCCGCGCACCTAGCTCATGCGCAAGCGCTCATACGTGGGAGAGTAGATAACGGGAGAAAGGCGCCCAGTCCTGCAAGTGCTACACCGTTGGCGGGGAATGTATCCGGTGCACCCACTCTTGTCTGTTGTCATAAAATAAATTTGCAACATTTCTTGAGTTAAAAAAATAGCAACTTCGACATCAGTGTGATAATGGGCCAATTCTAAGAACCAACTTATGTGATGTACTATTCAGTTTGAATTTATCATTTTTGTTTTCAAAGCTATGTTTCGAATTCTGACTTGAATTTTTGTGACAACCTACATTGTCATTGTGTGAATGTGCTAATTTTTCTGAATTTTCAAAACAATTTAAAATGTGTAACGTGAGTTTGGTGCATCGTTAGCACCACAACCATTGGTTCACCAGATATTCTCCCAACGGCAGCGAGTCCTTTGAGATCAAGGGGAACCGCCTTTGCAAGCTCCTGCAAAAGACCGGTAAAAGAAGCCAACAAAAGATTCAGTACAACTTATAATGTACTTTCATGTACATCAAGGCACATTGAATTGATATTTACAGGTACAGAAAGTTCATGAGAAATTAGCAGATAGATCTCTTCAAACTTCTACCACATATATTTCTAACATATGGCATAGTGAAGCCAGCTCAGCCAATAAAAAGTGAAATGCATTTCTTCTATCTTCATATGCATTGTCTGTTGATAGTACCTTGAGACAGAACATACAAATTTTAAAGGGATAATTAGATTTATGCCCCTAGTTGTGTCCCACTCGTCTGTTCTACCCCTAATTCCCAAAAGTCACCGGTTCTGTCCAAGTCACTTTGATCCTCTTATGCTTTTGCCCTTTGACCGTTTGACCGTCAGTTTAAAAACTTCATAACTAATTCATACAAAATAAAAAAAATGCAAATAAGATACCAAAATGTTCAGAAAAACATCACCTATATGTCAGTGTCATTTGCATTCATGATAAAAGTATTGGAAAGTGCACATCCGAGTTTTAGCTCTTTTGATACCACCATGAATAGTAAACTCTAAAAAAATTCAAAAAAATTCAAAATAAATATGGTGGCAAAGAACGACAAGTGTTCTAAGTGCTTGCCAAGTTTCATTAGGGAACGACATTCGTGGAAGTCGTGGCAAAAAAAAAATCTATTTTGGAGCGCTGATTGTTTTTTTTGCCGCGGCACCCACGAATGTTATTCCCTGATGAAACTTGGCAGGCACTTAAAACATTTGTCATTCTTTGCCACCAAATTATTTTTGAATTTTTTTGAACTTTTTTAGATTTTACTATTCATGGTGGTAGCATAAGAGCTAAAACTCGGATGGGCACTTTCCAACACTTTTTTCATGAATGCAAATGACACTGACATATAGGTGATGTTTTTCTGAACATTTTGGTATCTTATTTGCATTTTTCTGATTTAGTATGAATTAGTTATGAAGTTTTCAAACTGACGGTCAAACAGTCAAAGGGCAAAAGCATAAGAGGAGCAAAGTGATTTGGACAGAACCGGTGACTTTTGGGAATTAGGGGTAAAACAGACGAGTGGGACACAATTAGGGGCATAAATCTAATTATCCCAATTTTAAAACATACTCCCTTTGTCCGGGTTTATTAGACCCCCTCTTATTTTTGGCTAAAGTTTGACCTAAAATTTAACTAACAAAATGTAAACTATCTGTCACAAAAATTATAGTGTCGGAAAGCTCTTTCAAATATAAATCCTATAGTATAATTTGTTATAGCATATACTTTATATTTTAATAGTCTATAAATGGTCAAAGTTTGGCCCAAAATACGAAGGGACCCAATAAACCCGGATGGAGGTAGTAAATGCTTGAAACATATATTATTCACAGGACCCCGGGGAGGGGAGGAGCAAGGCATGGGAAGGAGCAGCGGCCTGGGTGGCGGCAGCTGGGGAAGGTGGCCGCCGTGGACTGGAGTGGCCAGTGACACATTGGTGCACGTGGGAGCCTCTCTCTCGTTCTCGCTCTCGACATTGTAAACTCGCTCACCTACAACAAAACACAAATATTAACATAGAACAACTACTGGAAGTAACTGAGTGCCTTTTCTCATCCTGGGACTCGTTGTTCGCTGTCAATGGATCAGTTTAAAGGAATAACACCCCTACAGAAAAAAGTTGAAGGAACAATAGAAGTTAAGTGGATAGGATTTTTTGTCGTAACGAGTCGAACCGTTTTTCCCGGGAGAGGCGAACCAGCAGGCGATTAGGCTTCCAGCTGGTCCACTGCCGGCCACCTCCTGGCGGTGGCGCGGTGGTCGACGTCTTTGTTATCCGAGGTCGGAGCTTTGGAGCATCGGCATTGGTCTCTCTGAGGGAGTCCTAGATTACGGGGTCCTCAGGCGTCCGGGCTATGTGATGTGGGCCGGACTGATGGGGCGTAAAGATACAAGACGGAAGACTTTCCCCTGTGTCCGGATGGGACTCTCCTTGGCGTGGAAGGCAAGCTTGGTGTGCAGATATGAAGATTCCTTTCTCTGTAAACCGACTCTGTACAACCCTAGTCCCCTCCGATGTCTATATAAACCGAAGGGTTTAGTCCGTAGAGGCAATCATAATCATACAGGCTAGACATCTAGGGTTTAGCCATTACGATCTCGAGGTAGATCAACTCTTGTAACCCCTATACTCATAAAAGTCAATCAAGTAGGAAGTAGGGTATTACATCCATTAAGAGGGCCCGAACCTAGGTAAACATTGTGTCCCCTGCCTCCTGTTACCCTTGATCCTTAGACGCACAGTTCAGGACCCCCTACCCGAGATCTGCCGGTTTTGACACCGACATTGGTGCTTTCATTGAGAGTTCCTCTGTGGTGTCAACAGAAGGATCGATGGCTCGCCTTGTCGTCAGGGACAACATCACTTCCGGAGGAGCCCTAGTTTTAGGGCAAACCCTCCGGCTTGGCGGCTTCACCGTGGGTGCCCGTTCGGCCGTTAAGCCAAAGGCAACCCCCAAGTCACCGAAAACCCTCTCCGTATCATCCACGAATACTCCAATAAGATGGATCCGGCAGATCTATCGTCGTGGAACGAGCTGCTAGATCGCATCGCCGCCCTGGGGGTCTCAACCGACTATGATCAGATTGGGCTTAAACCCGATCAGAGAGAAATTAAATCTCCACTGATCACCCATCAGGTAGCGGTTGTGGAGGAACAAGCTGACAATAACTCTTCTCCCACGTTGAGAACAAACTATGTTCGGATTTCTGAACCCGAGGAACCGGATACCCATCCTCGAGAGGACACTCCCTGTCCTTCGAACACATAATCGGACGTTAAGCCTGAGAATTCATCGAACACTCCGGAGCCTGGGCCGGCAACCTCGGAAATTCTTCAAACTCCAGATTCCAAAGTGGGTCAGGGTGCGGATTTAAGCCCGCCCACCCACCACAAGCAATATTCTCCAAGCAATTCTGGCCCTCCGGACATATGCAACCTAATGTACGTGCGGCAGCAGCCTCAGGAGACAGTCCATCACTTTTCGGCCAGATTCCTCCTTGTTAAAAACAACATAATAGACTGCTGCGACGACGACGCAATTTCAGTATTCCGCAATGACTGTACGGATGAGGGAATCCTTAATGCCCTCAACCGCCGTCGCATACTGCACTTTGTAGATTTGGCACACATAGTACAGAAATACTGCACAATGGAAAGCGCCTGGAAAACTCAGACAGCCCGCTGGGAACCGCAGGCCTTTGAGCCATCTCCCGGATGGGCAAAAAGGATGCACCCTCGCGGGGCACCTGATCATCATCCCGTGGACAAGAAAATTAAGCCCTTTACGGGACATAGAACTGTCTTCGAGGAATGGCTCGATAGGCCATGTCAAATACACATGACGCCGAATACCGAACCAACGCACAACCTACGGGCATGTTGGATACTCCGGCAAGTGGCAAAGAGCGGTGAGGGTATCCTCACCAACACTACCCCAGAAAAGTACTCTTCGGAGAATGATCCCGAAGTACTCACAGTCTTCGAGACCTTCTCATCAAATAATCGGCGCAAACGGGCGCTTCGCGACCTTGCCGAAGTCTGCCAAGTAGCAGCAATAAACCCTTGGAATGATACGGCGATTACTTTTAATGCCGATGACGAACAGAGATCCCGCTCAGTCCGGGCACCAGCCGCTCTAGTCCTAAACCCAATCGTGGACGGCTTTCGGCTCACTAAAGTGCTAATGGACGGTGGCAGCGGACTGAACCTCATCTATGAGGACACACTCAATAAAATGCAAATGGACAGGAGTCGCATTGAGCAGAGCAATACATCCTTTAGAGGAATCATCCCTAGCAGGGAAGCAAGATGCTCAGGGAAAATTAAACTGGATGTGGTATTCGGCACACCAGAAAACTATAGGTCCGAAGAGATAATCTTCCAGGTGGCTTCTTTCAACAACGGATATCACGCCCTGCTAGGGTGAGATGCATTCACACGCTTTCAAGCCATACCTCATTATGGGTATATGAAGCTCAAAATGCCCGGGCCCAATGGCGTTATCACTATCTCCAGTGATCTGGACATAGCACTCTGCGCCGAAAATAAAACCGCATCCCTGGCTCTCAAGGAACTGTCCGAAGCCCTAGCGGCCGAGGAACTCACCGCTCTGTGTTCCACAGTGGATAGGGACGACGTAATTCTTGATAAAAGGCCTAAACCCACCTCTTTCAAGACAGCTGACGAGATAGTCAAATTTCAAGTCCACCCAATGGATCCCAAGAAAACAGCTTCCATTGGGGCAGAACTGGACCCGACGGTCGACGCCGCATTACGCGCGTTCTTGCGCGAGAACTGGGACATCTTCGCCTGGCACCCTTCTGATATGCCAGGAATCCCGCGCGGACTGGCCGAACATAGCCTTAATATAGTGAAGGGATACAAGCCAGTCAAGCAAACGCTACGGTGATTTTCCGAACCCAAACGACAGGCTATGGGGGAGGAGCTAGCCAAGTTACTCGAAGCCGGGTTTATCAGAGAGATCAAACATCCGGACTGGCTAGCCAACCTGGTCATGGTACCGAAGAAGGATAAATCCTGGCACCTGTGTGTCGACTTCAAAGACCTCAATAAGGCCTGCCCCAAGGACCCCTTCCCACTACCTCGTATCGACCAGATTATTGATGCAACCGCGGGACACGATTCACTGTGTTTCCTCGACGCATACTCCGGATACCATCAAATCAAGATGAGGGAATCCGACCAGGCCGCAACAGCATTCATCACCCCGTATGGGCCTTTCTGCTTCAACACCATGCCTTTCAGGCTCAAGAATGCCGGCGCCACTTACCAATGCATGATTCAAACGTGCCTGTAAAAGCAAATCGGCAAGACTGTGGAGGCATATGTAGATGGCGTAGTCATCAAAACCAAGCATGTTGAATCATTGGTGGATGACTTACGCCTTTCATTCGACAACCTCCGAACATATGACATAAGGCTCAATCCGGAAAAGTGTGTTTTCGGCGTCCCCGCCGGCAAACTGCTCGGGTTTATTGTCTCCAATAGAGGAATTGAAGCAAACCCAACCAAAATCCGAGCCCTATCACAATTGGCAACACCAACTGACCTCAAGCAGGTCCAAAAATTAGCCAGGTGCATGGCAGCTTTGAGCCGTTTTCTCTCCAGATTAGGAGAAAAGGCATTGCCATTGTATCGCCTGCTCCGACGCACCGACCACTTTGCATGGACGGATGCTGCAACAGCCGGACTGTAGGAAATAAAAAGTTTGCTAGCAAGCAACCCCATCATGGACGCACCAAACGTCAGCGAACCAATGTTGCTCTACATATTTGCAACTCACCAGGTGGTGAGTGCGGTCCTCGTCGTCGAACGAGAAAAGGAGGGGCATAAATTCCCACTCCAAAAACTAGTTTACATGTATCGACGGTCCTTACACCATGCAAATCCCGATACCCGCATTATCAGAAGATAACATATGCGGTACTTATGGCATCCCGCAAGCTGCGACACTACTTTTAAGAGTGCTCGATCACGTTGGCTTCAGAAGTACCACTCAATGATATTATAAACAACCGGGACGCCACCAGCCGGATTGCCAAATGGGCCATTGAGCTCCTACCATTGAAATAACGTACAAGCCACACCGAGCCATTAAATCTCAGGTGTTGGCTCACTTCGTCGCTGAATGGACAGAGGCCGAACTCCCTAAAGAGTACGGCACGTATTCCAACTGGGTGATGCACTTCGATGGCTCTAAAATGCTAGCCGGACTTGGGGGTGGTGTCGTCTTGACATCCCTCACAGGAGACACAGTCCGTTATGTGCTCCAAATACTATATACAGACTCTAACAATGCAGCCGAATACGAGGCCCTATTACATGGTCTCCGAATGGCTGTCTCCATGGGCATACAACGCCTTGAGGTGCGCGGGGATTCAAACCTTGCAATATCCCAAATAAACAGGGAGTTTGATGCAAAAGATCCGAAGATGGCCGCTTACCACAACACCGTACTCAAAATGTTAGCTCGGTTCGAGGGGCTCGAGTTTCATCACGTGGCTCGAGAGAGTAATCAAACCGCGGACATCCTTGCTCGCATGGGTGCTTGCTACCTCTTGAGCACTGCATTGGTTTTCCCTTGAAGAGGAAAGGGTGATGCAGTAAAGCAACGTAAGTATTTCCCTCAGTTTTTGAGAACCAAGGTATCAATCCAGTAGGAGGCCACGCACGAGTCCCTCGCACCTACACAAACAAATAAAATCCTCGCAACCAACGCAATAAAGGGGTTGTCAATCCCTTCACGGTCACTTACGAAAGTGAGATCTGATAGATATGATAAGATAATATTTTTGGTATTTTTATGATAAAGATGCAAAGTAAAATAAAAGGCAATAAAAATAGCCAAGTGTTGGAAGATTAATATGATGGAAAATAGACCCGGGGGCCATAGGTTTCACTAGTGGCTTCTCTCGAGAGCATAAGTATTACGGTGGGTAAACAAATTACTGTTGAGCAATTGACAGAATTGAGCATAGTTATGAGAATATCTAGGTATGATCATGTATATAGGCATCACGTCCGAGATAAGTAGACCGACTCCTGCCTGCATCTACTACTATTACTCCACACATCGACCGCTATCCAGCATGCATCTAGAGTATTAAGTTCAAAAGAACAAGGTAACGCTTTAAGTAAGATGACATGATGTAGAGGGATAAACTCATGCAATATGATATAAACCCCATCTTGTTATCCTTGATGGCAACAATACAATATGTGCCTTGCTGCCCCTATTGTCACTAGGAAAGGACACCGCAAGATTGAACCCAAAGCTAAGCACTTCTCCCATTGCAAGAAGGATCAATCTAGTAGGCCAAACCAAACTGATAATTCGAAGAGACTTGCAAAGATAATCAATCATACATAAAAGAATTCAGAGAAGATTCAAATATTGTTCATAGATAAACTTGATCATAAACCCACAATTCATCGGTCTCAACAAACACACCGCAAAAGAAGATTACATCGAATAGATCTCCACAAGAGAGGGGGAGAACATTGTATTGAAATCCAAAAAGAGAGAAGAAGCCATCTAGCTAATAACTATGGACCCGAAGGTCTGAGGTAAACTACTCACACATCATCGGAG
The DNA here is from genome assembly GCF_018294505.1 of Triticum aestivum. NCBI lineage: Eukaryota > Viridiplantae > Streptophyta > Magnoliopsida > Poales > Poaceae > Triticum > Triticum aestivum. The sequence goes on from NC_057796.1 coordinate 114,200,797, forward strand.
AGGCTATGGTGTTGATGTAGAAGCCCTCCGTGATCGATGCCCCCTCCGGCGGAGCTTCGGTAAAGGCCCCAAGATGGGATCTCACGGGTACAGAAGGTTGCGGCGGTGTAATTAGGTTTTTGGCTCCGTATCTGGTAGTTTGGGGGTACGTAGGTATATATAGGAGGAAGAAGTACGTCGGTGGAGCAACGTGGCGCCCACGAGGGTGGAGGGCGCGCTTGGGGGGGGGGGGGGTAGCCCCCTACCTCATGCCTTCCTGGTTGATGTCTTGACGTAGGGTCCAAGTCCTCTGGATCACGTTCGTTCCGAAAATCACGTTCCCGAAGGTTTCATTCCATTTGGACTCCGTTTGATATTCTTTTTCTACGAAACTCTGAAATAGGCAAAAAACAGCAATTCTCGGCTAGGCCTCCGGTTAATAGGTTAGTCCCAAAAATAATATAAAAGTGTATAATAAAGCCCAATAATGTCCAAAACAGAATATAATATAGCATGGAACAATAAAAAATTATAGATACGTTGGAGACGTATCAAGCATCCCCAAGCTTAATTCCTGCTCGTCTTCGAGTAGGTAAATGATCAAAACAGAATTTTTGTGTGGAATGCTAGCTGGCATAATTTCAATGTAATTCTCTTAATTTTGGTATGAATATTCAGATCCGAAAGATTCAAGACAAAAGTTTAATATTGACATAAAAATAATAATACTTCAAGCATACTAACTAAGCAATTATGTTTTCTCAAAATAACATGGCCAAAGAAAGTTATCCCTACAAACTCATATAGTCTGGCTATGCTCTATTTTCACCACACAAAGTATTTAGATCATGCACAACCCCGATGACAAGCCAAGCAATTGTTTCATACTTTTGATGTTCTCAAACTTTTTCAATCTTCACGCAATACATGAGCGTGAGCCATGGACATAGCACTATATGTGGAATAGAATGGTGGTTGTGGAGAAGACAAAAAAGGAGAAGATAGTCTCACATCAACTAGGCGTATCAGCGGGCTATGGAGATGCCCATTAATAGATATCAATGTGAGTGAGTAGGGATTGCCATGCAACAGATGCACTAGAGCTATAAGTGTATGAAAGCTCAACAAAAGAAACTAAGTGGGTGTGCATCCAACTCGCTTGCTCACGAAGACCTAGGGCATTTTGAGGAAGCCCATCATTGGAATATACAAGCCAAGTTCTATAATGAAAAATTTCCCACTAGTATATGAAAGTGATATCATAGGAGACTCTCTATGAAGATCATGGTGCTACTTTGAAGCACAAGTGTGGTAAAAGGATAGTAACATTGTCCCTTCTCTCTTTTTCTCTCATTTTTTTATTTTTTTTATTTGGGCCTTTTCTCTTTTTTTATGGCCTCTTTTTTTTAGTCCGGAGTCTCATCCCTACTTGTGGGGGAATCATAGTCTCCATCATCCTTTCCTCACTTGGGACAATGCTCTAAAAATGATGATCATCACACTTTTATTTACTTACAACTCAACAATTACAACTAAATACTTAGAACAAAATATGACTATGTGAATGCCTCCGGCGGTGTACCGGGATATGCAATGAATCAAGAGTGACATGTATGAAAGAATTATGAACGGTGGCTTCGCCACAAATACAATGTCAACTACATGATCATGCAAAGCAATATGACAATGATGGAGCGTGTCATAGTAAACGGAATGGTGGTAAGTTGCATGACAATATATCTCGGAATGGCTATGGAAATGCCATGATAGGTAGGTATGGTGGCTGTTTTGAGGAAGATATATGGTGGGTGTATGATACCGGCGAAAAGTGCGCGGTATTAGAGAGGCTAGCAATGGTGGAAGGAAGAAAAGTGCGTATAATCCATGGACTCAACATTAGTCATAAAGAACTCATATATTTATTGCAAAAATCTACAAGTTATCAAAAAAAGTATTACGCGCATGCTCCTTAGATTGGTAGGAAAAGACCATCGCTCGTCCCCGACCGCCACTCATAAGGAAGACAATCAATAAATAAATTATGCTCCGACTTCATCACATAACGGTTCACCATACGTGCATGCTACGGGAATCACAAACTTTAACACAAGTATTTCTCAAATTCAAAACTACTCAACTAGCATGACTCTAATATCACCATCTCCATATCTCAAAATAATTATCAAGCATCAAACTTCTCATAGTATTCAACACACTCATAAGAATTTTTTTTACTAATCTTGAATGCCTATCATAATTAAAGCAAATTACCATGCTGCTTTGTAGGACTCTCAAAATAATCTAAGTGAAGCATGAGAGAACAATAGTTTCTATAAAAAAAATCCACCACTGTGCTCTAAAATATATAAGTGAAGCACTAGAGCAAAAACTATATAACTCAAAAGATATAAGTGAAGCACATAGAGTATTCTAACAATTTCCGAATCATGTGTGTCTCTCTCAAAAGGTGTGTACAGAAAGGATGATTGTGGAAAACTAACAAATAAAGACTTAAATAATACAAGACGCTCCAAGCAAAACACATATCATGTGGTGAATAAAAATATAGCTCCAAGTAAAGTTACCGATGGAAGTGGACGAAAGAGGGGATGCCTTCCGGGGCATCCCCAAGCTTTGGCTTTTAGGTGTCCTTAGATTATGTTGGGGTGCCATGGGAATCCCCAAGATTAGGCTCTTGCCACTCCTTGTTCCATAATCCATCAAATGTTTCACCCAAAACTTGAAAACTTCACAACACAAAACTCAGCAGAAAATCTCGTGAGCTCCGTTAGCGAAAGAAAAGCAAAACACCACTTCAAGGTACTGTATTGAACTCATTCTTTATTTATATTGGTGTTAAACTTACTGTATTCCAACTTCTCTATGGTTTATAAACTATTTGACTAGCCATAGATTCATCAAAATAAGCAAACAACACACGAAAAACAGAATCTGTCAAAAACAGAACAGTCTGTAGTAATCTGTAACTAACGCAAACTTCTGGAACTCAGAAAAATCTACCAAAATAGGAAAACCTAGAAAATTTGTTTATTGATCTACTTCAATTGGAATCAGTATTTTATCACGTTCTGGTGATTTTTAACAATTGTTTTCGTGAACAGGAAGTTTCTGGAATTTTCAGCAAGATCAAATAACTATCATCCAAGAAGATCCTATAGGTTTAACTTGGCACAAACACTAATTGAAACATAAAACCACATATAACCAGAGGCTAGATCAAAGATTTATTCTTAAACAGAACCAAAAAGAAAGAAACAAAAATAAAATTGGGTTGCCTCCCAACAAGCACTTTTCTTTAAAGCCTTTTAGCTAGGCATAGATAATTTTAATGTTGCTCACATGAAAGACAAGAATTGAAGTGCAAAGAGAGCATCATAAAACACGTGACAAACACATCTAAGTCTAACATAATTCCTATGCATAGGCATATTATAAGCAAACAGATTTGCAAGGCAAGCAAAAACTAGTATATGCAAGGAAGAAGAAAGTAACGATAGCAATCTCAACATGAAGAGAGGTAATTTAGTAACATGAAAACTTCTACAACCATATTTTCCTCTCTCATAATAATTACATGTAGGATCATAGGAAAATTCAACAAAATAGCTATCACATAACATATTCTCAACACGATCCACATGCAAGCGAAGTTGACACTCTTCCAAAATAGTGGGATTATCATTAACTAAAGTCATGACCTCTCCAAACCCGCTTTTATCAAAAATACCATAAGATTGAACATTCTCTAAATATGTGGGATCTAAAGTTGACACTCTTCCAAACCCACTTTCAATATTATTGCAAACACTATTATCAATCTCATATTCATCATGGGGCTTAAATAAATTTTCAAGATCATAAGAAGAATCACCCCAATCATGATCATTGCAACAAGTAGTAGACATAGCAAAACTAGCATCCCCAAGCTTAGGGTTTTGCATATTATTAGCACAATTGACATCAAGAGAATTTATAGTAAAATCATTGCAATCATGCTTTTTATTCAAGGATCTATCGTGAATCACTTCATAAAGCACTTCATCACAATTTTCAGATTCACGGATTTCATGCAAAACCTTATAAAGATAATCTAGTGCACCCAAATCACTAGGAATTGGTTCATCATAATTGGATCTCTTAAAAAGATTGGTAAGCGGATGAGGATCCATAAACTTTTAGCAAGCGAAGATGCAAGCAAAAGGAAGGCACATGGTAACACAAGATCGAACGGAAGGAGGGCGAAGAAAACGGCAAAGGTGAAGTGGGGGAGAGGAAAAGAGACAAATGGCAAATAATGTAATGCGGGAAATAAGGGTTTGTGATGGGTACTTGGTATGTTGACTTTTGCGTAGACTCCCCGGCAACGCCGCCAGAAATCCTTCTTGCTACCTCTTGAGCACTGCGTTGGTTTTCCCTTGAAGAGGAAAGGGTGATGCAGTAAAGCAGCATAAGTATTTCCCTCAGTTTTTGAGAACCAAGGTATCAATCCAGTAGGAGGCCACGCACGAGTCCCTCGCACCTACACAAACAAATAAAATCCTCGCAACCAACGCAATAAAGGGGTTGTCAATCCCTTCACGGTCACTTACGCAAGTGAGATCTGATAAATATGATAAGATAATATTTTTGGTATTTTTATGATAAAGATGCAAAGTAAAATAAAAGGCAATAAAAATAGCTAAGTGTTGGAAGATTAATATGATGGAAAATAGACCCGGGGGCCATAGGTTTCACTAGTGGCTTCTCTCGAGAGCATAAGTATTACGGTGGGTAAACAAATTACTGTTGAGCAATTGACAGAATTGAGCATAGTTATGAGAATATCTAGGTATGATCATGTATATAGGCATCACGTCCGAGATAAGTAGACCGACTCCTGCCTGCATCTACTACTATTACTCCACACATCGACCGCTATCCAGCATGCATCTAGAGTATTAAGTTCAAAAGAACAGAGTAACACTTTAAGTAAGATGACATGCTGTAGAGGGATAAACTCATGCAATATGATATAAACCCCATCTTGTTATCCTCGATGGCAACAACAATACGTGCCTTGCTGCCCCTACTGTCACTGGGAAAGGACACCGCAAGATTGAACCCAAAGCTAAGCACTTCTCCCATTGCAAGAAAGATCAATCTAGTAGGCCAAACCAAACTGATAATTCGAAGAGACTTGCAAAGATAACCAATCATACATAAAAGAATTCAGAGAAGATTCAAATATTGTTCATAGATAAACTTGATCATAAACCCACAATTCATCGGTCTCAACAAACACACCGCAAAAGAAGATTACATCGAATAGATCTCCACAAGAGAGGGGGAGAACATTGTATTGAGATCCAAAAAGAGAGAAGAAGCCATCTAGCTAATAACTATGGACCCGAAGGTCTGAGGTAAACTACTCACACATCATCGGAGAGGCTATGGTGTTGATGTAGAAGCCCTCCGTGATCGATGCCCCCTCCGGCGGAGCTTCGGTAAAGGCCCCAAGATGGGATCTCACGGGTACAGAAGGTTGCGGCGGTGGAATTAGGTTTTTGGCTCCTCCGTATCTGGTAGTTTGGGGGTACGTAGGTATATATAGGAGGAAGAAGTACGTCGGTGGAGCAACA